>NC_056743.1:1099146483-1099148983 GCF_019279795.1 Protopterus annectens
CATTTTGGGTGCTGTCTATGTACTGATACAGCGTGACTGTCAGTGTTTACAGTGTGACACCAGGCCCTGTCAAGGATGCTCCTTTGGCTTGCCAGGTGCTACCTTCCAAGCTGCACATAAGCCGTATGTTTTTAACATCTCAGACTGCATTAGTTCTGTAACATCTCAGACTGCATTCATTCTGACTGTATATACTAGCACCTGTCTGTAACAATTATAATTACTCTGTGTTGTAACTTATTGCTTATTTACATACTTAAGTATGTGTCATTTTTTTCAGATACTGAGATGAGTGCACAGTTTTATATATCATGTATCAGGGTTTTCCCCTCATATTTTTTCAGTCATATAGCTTGATTGTCAAAATTAAATAAGGAAATACACTAATAAATCTATAAAAATACTAATATATCTATAAATATAAAAATCAAAATAAAAACTGAGTGACAACAAATACGGATATGTAAAAAAAAGTCTGATGAAGTGTTAAGGTCAAAGCAAAAGCACTTACTAAGGTATAAAAATGCTTTTTTGGTATATTTTACATAGCTGTGTTTGATGTCACTCACTTTTTATTCTGGTTTTCCTTCTTGCGTATTGGTGTGACAGTTTCATCCCAGCTGTGCGGTTATTTTTACTTTTTTGGATATATCTGTAAATGTTTGAAAAGATGGTATCTGGAGTTGTTTGTGGTGGCGGGACCACTTTTCTCATATTCATTGACCTTTATTGAAAACAAAAAGTAACATTAACAATAGTGTAGGCAGATATTGCATTAAAATGTTATTACAGTTTAGCATGTTAAATATTAATTCATGCTCCAGATTCTGATATTGTTTTGCAATATTTAAACAACTGTATCTGTAATTTTCCATTCCATCTCCTATGCTTGTGGTATGCAATGGATGATGCAGGGTATATGTGTGGTTCCTCCTATCCATTCTGATAAGCTCCCTGTTTCAGACTACTGTTAGAGCAAGGTACTCAGGTACTATCTCCCAGCTACTTCTTAGAGTCACCCCCCCCCCAAGTTAAGATTCCCTCAGATCCCCTTCCAAGAACAAGGTGAGCCTACAGTGGCCATTCATTTATCACTGTCCTAGCAACTCTGTGGTACCTAAACAGAAAATCAAACTTGGGTTACCAATGGCATAGACAGAACATTATAGAACTCTGACTTTGCAGTAATCATGTTCAGTGCATCTATATATATAAATATATATACATACACATATATGTATATAGAGTTACACTTCACTCACGTCTTAACAGGTTTTAGATCTAGAAAACAATTTTGTTTTTGCTTGATACCTACCTTGAAGCTTTTCTGGTAACACTTGAACATTTCTCCCCAGCTTTATATCTTGTTATTGATACAATATCCATCTGTATGAGATGTAAACTAACTGCATGTCTCTGTAGTTATGCAGTTGTACATTTACTACAATTGTATCTTCATTAGTCCTGTGTTGTAAGTTCTGCTTTTTATTAATGTAGTGTTGGCAGCTTACTTTATTTGTGGAACTCTTCTGGCTGAGCATTTAAAATTTCTCCAGAAACTATATACAAAAGTAGTGAAACTGCCACGTGATATAACATTGTAGCTAAGAAACATGTTGAAAAATGTGAGTTCAAAGAAAGACTTGTTCACCAGGGCTAGAATATAAAGTTTAATAGATACAACATAACATTAGCTTTTTCACGCTAAAAGGCGCTTCTCCAGACAATTCTCACTAAACAAATCTCACATTAAATACTAGTTCCATGATTAAAATCAGCTGTTCAAACCTTGTAGCTGTACAATACGTTTTAAAGAGCAAAGTCGTAAAACAAAAGCATGCAGCTTAATAATCCTAATTTCTAATTCAAATTTGTTTTGCAATATTTAAAATATCTCCACCAATTATGATGAATGCCAGCTTGTATTACATGTTTATCTAATGCATTCATTATTTTTTTATATCTTTAAGATGCTCACTAAATCTCTCCTTTAAAGATGTTAGTTTTCCCAACATAAAATAATGTACATAGTTGGCATTTAGCAAGATAAGAAACATTCTGTGTGTTGCAATCAACATAACGTTTGCATTTGTAAGTCATCCGATCTTAGTCTGTGGATGGATAAAAACAGGCAGCTTGATGTAAACATACAGTACTTACAATTAAAACATGGAAGAGTGCCAGTATTGTTGAATATGATAGCTGACATATTATAAACATTCTTATTATTAGCCATCCTATCAATGATTGTGAATTCTTAAAAGCAAACAAGGATTTAAAGCGCAAACTTTTTAAATATTTTCATCAGTCAATAAAATCGGCCAATTATGTTTTATAACGTCTCATATTTTACCCACATTTCTAGAAAAGGTTAGAACAACCTTAAAGGTTTAGTATCCTGATAACTATTTTCTATGTTGTACTCATAGTTAAAAGGGGCTGCTGATAGCATTCTAAGACGTAGTACTTCCTTTGCTATTGATTTCACATGGCCTATGTC
>NC_056743.1:1099158983-1099203983 GCF_019279795.1 Protopterus annectens
ACCAATTTATATGATGATGTGTTGCTTGCCTCAGCATATACCTCAGAAGTTCTCCACTATGAATAAATGCATAGAAGAGACCATACACAGCTACCATAATAGCAGTAATACATTCAAAAATAAGCCATTATGATGTAACATTTATGTAAATCAATTCTACAGAAAAGGAAAAAGCCTTGACATTTTACAGAAGAGTTCTCTTTCCCACATTTTAAATGCAATTTAAAAGTATTAAGTAAGTCTCTGAGGTATGCAATTAGTGCAAGGTCAGTTATGAACCATAAGACCTTATTCAGCTACATTAGGAAACTAAAAAAAACAAATAAAGACAAACTTAGGAATGGTATAAATGACTGCAGACTCAAAAAAGCAATAAGATGAAGCAGGCAGTATTATGCAATACAAGAATTTATCAGTGATTTTGTCAGTCTTTTTACGAGGACTTCTTCAGGCTACCTTTTGCTCATTTTAAGTCACATTTTATACACACACACACACACACACACACACACACACACACACACTTATATATACCCACAAATGTAAACATGTCACATGACTACACATTTAGAAATGTATAACTGGATTCATAATGGTTGCCATAAGGTGTACATTATGCGTGCACTTTGAGTATCCTTTCTGAATGGATGGACAGCAAAAGCATTGTGGTAGGTCTGTTCCTGAATTCAGAAAAGTTACCTCAAGGGTACACCTTTATGAATGCTCCCAATAAACTCACACCTAATCATAAAAAAATGTATTATAAGACTTATATATTAATACTATACAAACAATCAAACATAAAACAAGCAATTTCAAATATTTTCATTTACTTTATTTGTTCAATAACTGTTTAGCACTAAAAATATAATATTCACAGCATCACTGACGCCCCGAAATGCATCCACTTGCAGTTTAAGTTGCCAAAAAGTTTCCCTACATTCTAACTCATTTTTACAATTTCCTTTTTGTAAATCTTTAAAAATCTGATCAATTACAATAAAAGAAAATTCATCACTCTGCTGTTTTTAATGTTTACTTAAAGCATTACTTATATCACCAATTTAAGAGCATATAAATGTTCCTTTATCCATTGTGCCTGTCTCCTAATGATCATCGCTATGTAAAAATAGGAGCATGTAGAACACATAGCTATTATATCTTACCACACTTGAGTCACACATAAAAAGGGTCTATATTGCGTAATCGAATGCTAAGGTGATCGAACACCTTAACATCGACCACGTAATATCGAACTGCAAAACAGTGAATGCCACCGAGAAATGTTATCGTCGACCACAAAAAAAAAAAACTTTACAGCCAAACTAAGTGTGGGTTTTTTCCCCCACACCCCCCCCCCCGACATGGGGGGCTGTGCCCTCCACACCCCCTAACTAAATATACCAACTCAGAAATCGCTCCACAGTGTAGAAAACAGCAAAATCTAGCAAACAGCTAAGGGAAATCTTTCCATGCGTTAAACTGGACGTTCGCTGTTTTTTGCTTTCACTACTATGTGGTAGATGTTAAGGTATTCAATCACATAATATAGACCCCATAAAAACACCTTTAATAGCAACAGTTCTATTTAAATTGTGTAAAATGGCAAACAGCCCTTCAGAAGTAAATTTACACATATTCCATGCATGTTGCAAATGTATGTGTACCCCTGTTTTTATTGCTATTATTTTTACTTTAACCACCTAAAATATGTGTATTGCCAAACATCAGTTTCCTTTTAAGACTAAACATTTTCTTATACACAAATGCTTGCACTATGTTTGGATGAAAGCAAATGCACCATGGACTGGAATCTCCGAACTGCATTCTCTGAAAACGTGTTGCAGAAAAATGCCTTTTTAAGTGTTTTTGCAGGGGGCAGGTCCCCCAGCCTCCCAAACTTATATATACCAACTCCAAGGTCACACTTCATAGATAAAGGGAGAAATTCACACCAAAAAGGAAACACTTCCTGCACAACTTGCTAACTGTGATTTCCAATGGAGGAACTCTGATCTTTGGCGAGGTGAAGTTCGAGCAGACAAAGCTTGAGAATTCAAGCTTCATCCACCAGTAGGATAACCTATACAAACAGATGTTTATTACCTATAACTGAAGCTAAGTCACTATGGCCTAAGAGCCTTTCCAGTTCTCATTAATAACGTACATTATACTCAAACTGGCAAGCATCATATCTAAACTATAAATAACTTTTCATTACAGCCGTTCCTTTTACTACTGAAATATTTTCACCACTAATTTTCATTCTTTTCTTTAAAATAGATGGAAACAGTCCCTCTCTTTTTGTTTTTATTTTACTAGCAATTTTTCCAAAAATTCATACTCAGAACATTTTTCCATAAAAAGCAGAATTAACTAATTAACTTCTTTATAAAAAAGCCTCATCATCAGTAATCAGTATGGATACCCTAATCGTTTGCCTCCGGGTATGTTCTGCTTGATAAAATAGAGGTGATTACTTCTATAATGTACATAAGTATTAATATGTCATTTACTTGTATATACTTCCATAAAATTTATTTTCACAAATGTTCACATTCCTATTTACACCTAAATAGTTTACTGACTCTACCACACCAAAAGTAAAATATAAAATCCTGCTAGCTGATCATAAAAATTTAAATAATGTAGAAATCCTTGTTCAAACTACTCAAGAATGATATTGCCAATACTGGGTACAGTGGCAGCACCCATTGCAAACTCTGAATTTTGTAAATAATATTTATTAGTAAAAATAAAAAAAACAGATAATAACAATTCAAGCAAGATACAAATAGTATTATTAAATGAATCGGTCATTTTATCATTCACAGATAAAAACTTCCTAAACACATGAATTCCAGTTGTATACAGTGACTTGATATGAAGGGTAAATAAAAAAGTTTCATCTCCTGTAAATTCATACTGCTTTAACTTATCTAAAAATCCCAAGGTCTTGAATATATGGAGGAAGTCTTTGAAGTAATGGAGTAAAAACACTATCAATATATATTGAAATACCCTCTGTAATATAATTAGCAGCAGATACAGTGGGCCTAAAAGGATCGGGAAATTCCCCCACTATGTATGTTTGGAATTCCAAAAATAACTCCTATTTTAGCATGAGCAACATACAAAAAACATACAAAGCAGAACAAACGTAACACTGAAAGACAGTTTCCAGTAAAACATTTCAAATTCATCTTTTTGTATTATTTATGTATAGAAAATAGTTCAGCTTGTTTATATTCATATGTGTTTGACAGCATATTTTGCAAACTAGTAGTATAGTCTTGCAGGTATATAATGACCATTCTTCCCCCTTTGTCATCCTTCATAAACCTTAAATTCTTGTTTCTTTGTAGCTCATTAAGAGCTTTGTGTTGATACATTTAAATTGTAAAAACATCCCTTAATTTTAATTTTAAATATATTTAATAAATCTTTATCACAAACATCACAGAAAGTTTGCATAGTTGGTGGGGGGGGGTAAAGGTGGAAGGCTTCTTAAATTTAACCTCCATACTCAACATTATTTAACGCATATTTTAAATTTAGCTTTCTAGAAAAAAAAGCTTCAGTTCTATAGGAGACTAGGCAAAATCACCTGTTTGTCTAGGTATAAATGAGAAACCTTTTTGAAGTACCTGAAGCTATATATCAGGGAAGGCATCTTGTGAAAAATTAAATGATTTTGCTGTATCACACCTGGACTTTAAATGTAAGCGTAAGTTATCCTTCCCTTTCCTCCTGATCTCCCGCCACTACTTCCTCTTCTTCTAAAAGAGGATTTATGTTTCTGCATTACTGTCTATGTTTGAGATTTCTTGACCCCCTTCCACTCTATCTGTACTATGTTATTTTGTTGTAATCTGGGTTACCTCCTCACAGGTACAAAAGGGAGCTCCAACTGTGAATCTAAGAAAACCTCTTGTTTTTATTACTAAAATTGCGATCTCCATTTTTACCATTATTTACATTATAATTCACTTTGTTAGCATGATTAACATTATAACTAGATTTGTTATTAATTGTTATTCTGCCCATTAATATTCTGTCAATAAATATCACTTTGTTTCTTCACAAAATATGACTTCTTCATAACAAAAGGAGAGGGGGATAAGCCTTCTTATCCAAACACATAGCTGCATCTCTTCTAAACTTTTTGTTTTTTCTCTCAACTATAGTCTTTGTAAAGTAGTCAGTGTCTGTAAAAATGGCCCAGATTGATTAATATAAGTAGAAAAGTCAGTGGCTTCTGTAAAGCTACATTCAAAATCAACAAATTTATGATTCATGTACTGTTTTGTTGTTATATTGATATTCTATCAAAAAAATCAGTCAGTTGTTCATGGGACATTAGGAAAGTCAGAAGTAACATCCTGTTCAGATCTGAAGATATATCTCCAGTGATGACTGTCATGCTGACCCAGAAACTACAGCTAACATACTTGCTGATAAATTAAGCTACAACTTCACAAAGAATCTACACCCCATCTCTTCGAACCTCTGATTGTACTACCAATCACCCCTGATAAAATGGCTTCTGCTCTCTCTCTCTCTCTCAAAAAAAAAAAATATGTATATATATATATATATATATATATATATATGTATGTATGTATATAATTTTACTAGCTTTGTGGGTCCCAACAATATTTCATGGTGTCTTCCTTTATCAAACACCACAAAGCCTGCACATATCCTTAGTTTCTCCACAGGTTGTGCACTTTGAGAACAACTGCAACTGAGCTAAGTAACAATGACTTAAGTGACCTCTGAACATCTGACCCAAATCCATCTGGATGTGCAAGTTATGGCTATTTAAGCTGCTTGTTTCTTATAACAAGGTTACAGAAGCTCTAGATGAGAGCCAGAGTGTCACTATTGCCTACCATGGCATTATTATAGCCTTTAATAAAGTTCTTCATGAAGGAATCATAAGCAAACTCTGTTAGTATTAACCTGTTAACCTTTGCTTTGTTTGCTAGATAACTACTTGGTTCACAGACTAAAGTCACACATTCCCAGTAGAGTTATCTATCCAGAGAAATGTCAGTAGTGGTGTCCTACAGGGTTTAGTCTTGGGTCCTCTCCTATAATGGCCAAATGTGCTCAAGACTGCAGATTTGGAGCTGTTGTCAACTCACTCCACAGTACTCAAATTCACAAGCAAGCCTTGAATCAGACCTATACCTAGTAACAAAATCATGAGCTCACGCTAAATGTTAAGAGGTGTAGCACAATTATCTTCAAGAACTCATATCAGATCAGCAACAGACAATTGAATGAGTCCCAATGAGTCAACCACAAGTTACAGAGTGCCGCAATTGTCAATTGCCACAATATTTTTGCTGCGGAAGGGTAACTCCTCTCCACTCCCCATGTTGAGGAAGACCCCACCACCTTATATTTTTTAACTTTAGTGTGGCACAGCAGTATGGAAAAGGGTGATATCAATGACCCCTGAAAGCAGCACTCACTTATATACTGACTTGCTGCACCTACATTTGCAATGCTGTTCATATTTCAGTTGTCAGGTTTTCACCTTCAGTAACACCTATCTGTTCCTCTTGTCATATAATGGGTGTCCCTCTTAAAACAGGTACCATTATTAGAGACATGGGTATCCACATTAACAATGACTTCTGTTTCAACCTCAGTGTCTGAGTTGTGACTGAAAGTCCTTCTGCCTCATACAGATTATCTGAAGTGGCATCTCTTCTAGATCCAGGGATGTCCTTGCTTCCCTTTGCTTTTTCCTCATAAGCGTCATTATTGAATACAATGTTTCCTTTGGAATGTAACACCTTGTACAACTTCTAAGGCCCCACAGCTCCCTAATGTAGGAAAAAAAATCTCTGGTTTAATCATTTTAAGCTGTGTTAACAGACAAAAATCTCTAACCCTCTACTCAGTCTCTTACAAACTTCTGTACTAAATCAAAGTTAAGGGTCATTTGGGAAGAGACATGTAGTTATGGGATCTTTAATAAATATGGATACACCCCCACCACTACTTGTAGTCTTGAATGAGTGATGGGATGAAGGAATGTTTTCTATAGACTAGAACTAGGTTTCACAGATAAATAAGTACTCTGGATAAAGAAAGCTTTCAAGTTGGAAATTATGCTTCTAAGGCTTCCTGTGTTGAGCAGAGACACCTAGTTATCTGACAAATTTAAGTTTATCAGATTGGAATAACCAGTAATTTGCCACCCTATTGAAATGTTGAGACTTGTAATAGCAAGCCCTGAAATGACAAAAAAAAAAAAAAAAAAAAAAAAAAGAAAAGAAAACAGCAGAATAGCAAATATAGAACATCACTTTTCTCCTTTAAAGTGTTTTTTTTTCCTGTGGCGCAAGCTCTCTACACCCCTGATATGGGGGAAAACCCCCCTTCAGTCTCACATATACAAACTCCAAAATTATTATATGTTGGAGTAAAGGGAATATTCAAAGGAATAGCAATCACTGGGTAGGAGGTTGGCATAATGGTTAAAGTGTTTACCTTATAAACACAAAATGCAGCATTGGATTCTCACATTAAGTAATTGGCTAGACTTAAAAGTGGGCCACAAAGGCAGTTAGCCTAGTACTAACCTATAAACTGAGTTAGTATATTTAACTCCACATTTTCAGTTATTCATTCTTGCTATTCTGGGACTTACAGTAATGAGTCATGGAATTTCAGTTACTGGTAATTTTACTTTGCATGAAAAGGCACTGCTGGGGTGGATTTGTGGAAAAAATAGTAGCATACAAAGTCCCTTGAAGGAGAGGGACAATACCTTCCTAATTAAGTAGAAAGGTCTGTTTACCATACATTCCAGGCTGACACAAAATGGATCCTGCTAGAATGACAGTGTTTATGGAGCCAGTTTTTGAAGCCAATTATAGCTCAGTAGTATTCAGACGTCATTCTAGGTAAGTGCAGATAAGAACATATGATGTGAGCTCCAGCATTTCTCTGTGCATCTCCTCCAAGATGGATCACCTGAGATTGTTCACCCCATCATGAGCAACAACATGGTTATACCCATATTTTGGATGCTTTGGACTTGCAGGGCCCGGAGACAATCCTAGTCTTAGTGCCTGAGACACAACTGATGGCCATCATGTCTTTTGATAGTATGGTGAGTGTAGAGTTTGAATGTCTGGCAGTGTAGTAACTGAGAACTAGAACATTTGTGATATTATTTATTTTAACTGTAGGTTTTTCTGCCATAAGGGCACTGCCCTTTTAGCTAGGCAAGTTCATGCAACAGTATCTGCTGTTGAGCGACTAATGGTCATGAATGTTGGTGTACCTGTCAGTAGTGAGTTTATGTGAGTATGAGACAATGTGTGGCCAAGGTGCACTGTCATGTACCTTGAAAGTCATTTTTTATTACCCTTTCATATGTAGGTTTAGATTTACTGACAAAATTTCTGCCTCTAGTTTGTGTAAGTAAATGCATGTCTCATAAATAGATTTTGTTTTTGTAATACTTGTGAATTGTCAGCTAACACAAGGCAGTTACTGCACAGCCTCAGGATTGTGGATTGTCAGCTAACACAAGGCAGTTACTACACAGCCTCAGGATGCATAACTATATTAGACAGGTCAAGGAAACAGAATTATTAGTCTGTGGCTCCATGGTTGGTGCTCAGATAGATAGGCCGAGGTACAGCTAAACAGACTAGTTGTAACTGTGGTAATAGAAGGTTAGCCACTTCAGGTGGTTTGGGCTTAAGTACAGCAGAGCACTGGAGATAGGCTGGCTTATGCTGTAATGATAGGCTTAAGCTAATGAGTGTCTGAAATAAAGGGGTTGCCTGAAATTAAAACAACAAGGGGGAGACAGATAACAAGACTAAAGACGTAGTGCAATAATAAAATGATTTAGGTATATCAAAAAGGGGGAGAGTATTAAAAATGCAGTCTTCAATAAGAGTAACAGCTGAACAATAATTAATAACTGATATGGTTGCAGCAAACAAAAAGTCACACTGAGATGTAAAAGTAGATGAGACATGGTTCCATACATAATACACTACTAACAAATAAGTACCTGCAATAGGTGCACTGAGCAAAAGCTATGGACAGTTGGCAGCCAATGACTGGGCACGCTAAATACTAAAACAACCAAAGAATATGCAACAGCAGTTATTGAAATTGGTGTTCAGTTTATAAAACAAAAATCAATGAAAAAAAAGAAGTTATGTACTCAACATAACATTCCATCTGTGTTGTCTATTTTCATTCTTCTTCAGGTGATGGTTCGGCTCCAATCACTTGGATCGGACTTGGCTATTGCTAAAGCTCGGCGCAACCAAAAACTCTTGAGCATCTCCTTTACCCACAATGCACCAACCCCAATTACTTCAGATATTATTTGCTGCCTTAGTAGAAAGTAATCAATGGAAATCATCATGGAGAAGCTATAGCTGGAGATTGTATAAAAAAATAAGGACATGTAAGTCTTCTAAACTCTCGTTCTTCCAGAAGCTTTAAGGATGGGGGTTGGTGGGAGTAGAGTTGAGGAAGAATGAAAATGGACAACACAGATGGAATGTTTTGGTGAGTGCATCACTTCTTTATCTGATGTTGGCAGTTTTCATTCTGTCCTCATCTGATGAGACAGAGTCCCCTGCTACCTAATTTCCAGGGTGAACTCAAGGAAGGATATTCCTGAGCACTATAGAACCAAAAGATGCTCTTCCTCTGGAGGCCAGATCTAATTTGTAATGAGTAATAAAGGTATGGGGATAGCCCAAGTAGCTGCTGCACAAATATCATCCATGGACACTCTGGATTAAAATGCTGAGGAAGTTGCCATGGATCTGGTGGAATGGACTCAAACAGGTTTTGTAGAACAATGCCCAATTTGTCATACATGAAATGCAGTTTGTTATCCATCTAGATAGAGTACGTTTGATAACTGGTTTACCCAATGTTGGTTTTGCTTAGGAAGAGAATAATTGGTCAGCATTTCTGATGATATTAGTCCTATGTAAGTAAACACCCAACTGTCTGCGAACATCAGTAAATGTAACACGGATTCTCCTTTGTTAGAAAATTTGGGAAAGAATATTGACAAATTAATAGATTGATTTATATTGGACTCTCACACCACCTTTGGAAGAAATGATGGGTTGGTATGCAAGGTAACTCTGTCTTTATGGAAAATCAAGCATGGAGGTTTTGAGCACAATGCCTGGATCTCAGAAATTCTTCTGGCAAAGGTAGTGGCTACTAAGAAAATTGTTTTCCATGAAAGATATTTGAGTTTGCATGTAGATGAGGGTTCAAAAGGAGATTGTGTAAGAGACACAGTACAAGATTTAGGTCCCAAGGGAGGTAGGATCTTTAAAGGGGGGCCTTAAGAATAGAGTTCCTTTCAAAAAAATGCTTTGCTCAACTTATGGGATGCTACAGAAGAACCATTTATTCCAACATTGAAATTTGAAATCGCTGCTAATTGTACTTTTAACAGTAGAAGAACTCTATCTTCAAAAAGATGCCCTAAAAGTTCCAAGATATTATGAATGGGGGCTGAGGAAGGTTCAGTATTACATTTCTGAGCCCAAAAAAAACAAATCTCTTCCATTTGCTGGAGTATGAGTACAGTTTCCTGGTAGAAGGTTTATGGAGGACAAAAGAATATACCCAACAGAAGAGACCATAAGTTGTCTGTCTATTAATGGAACTGGAGGAACCAGGTAGCCAGGGTGAGAATTACTATGTCTGAATGTATCAAGCCTGTTGGGTGAGACAGGAGGTCTGGAGCTGGATCCAGAAACCAAGGTGGTTTAATCAGGTGATGCCAAAGGAAGGAAACCAAATTTGTGAAGGCCAATAAGGGGCAATGAGGAAGAACTTAGTCTTCAACCCTGCAGCTTCCTGAGGAAATTTGGGAATTAATAAAGTGGGAGAATATGCATAAAGGAGACTGGGGGACAATTGTGAAGTATAGTGTCCCTTGGGGATTCCCCCTGCTGGAGGATTAGAGCAAAGTAACTGCTGCATTTGTTGTTCAGGGGGGACATGAGTAGATCACACCAAGGCTGGCCCCATTGTCAGAAGATCATGTTTGCAATCTTTTTGTTGAGGGACATTTGTGAGGTAGAAGAATGCACCTGCTCAGTTTGTCTGCTATCATGTTGGACTTCCCTGGAATGTGCTTTGCTAAAAGAAAGCTGTTGGAAGAGATCACCCACTGCCACACTCTGAGAACTTTTCGACACAATGTGTAGGATTTGGTTCCTCCCTGTTTATTGATGTACCAGATGACTGACATGTTCTGTGACTGTACTGCAATTGTCCCCAAAGGGAGAGCATTCTGAAATGCCTGCAGTGCTAACAGCACTGCTCTCATTTCTAGGACATTGATATGCAAAATGACCTCCTTGAGGGGACCAGGTACCTTGGACTGTCTTCCCCAGATAATGTCCCTTACCCTAGCTGGGAATTGTCTGTTGTCACTATGGCCTTGGGCTGAGGAGGGAATGAATGGACAACCTTGTAGAACCTAGGCTGCATGAATCCACCATTGAGATCTCTCTTGCAGATGTAAATGATTCTTATCTTGTAAGACATAGGTTGGTAAAGAATTGAGTATTGAGCAGCTAACATCTATTGAAGAATTCTCATATAAAACCTGGCAAGTGGTACTTATGTTATTGGTGCTGCCATTGATCTCAGAGCCTGAAGGACAAGGCGGCCTGAAACTGAGGTGCTGCAGATTATCTTTTTGATTTGGAATCTTATAGTATGAACTCTCAGTAATGGAAGGGAAGCAGTGGTCATTTTTGTATTGAGAACTGCTCCTATAAACTCTAAACTCTGAGTTGCTTGCAGATGAGATTTGTCGTAGTTTATGGTTATACCCAGAAAACAGCAAGTCTGGAGAACCTGGTATCTTGTACATATGAGTTGATGCCTGGTCAGAGCACTAATGAAACAGTCGTCTAGATATGGAAACACTCCGAATCCTTGCAGTCTCAGGTGAGCTGCTACTACTGCCATGCCCTTGGTAAACACCCTGGGGGCTGTGGTGAGTCTAAAGGCCAGTACTATAAATTGGTAATGACTGGCTCCCAGCCAGAAGCGTAAGTACCTTCTGGATAATCTGTTCATCTTTATATGATAGTACACATCTTGAAAATCTATAGAGCACATCCAGTCATTGCTGACCACAAAGGAGAGAATGGACTAGCCATGACCATCCGAAACTTGGTTCTTTGAACTGTCTTGTTTAGTTTGGAGAGATCCAGAATTGGTCTCCAGTCCCCTGTTTTCTATGGCACCAAAAAAGAACCTTGAGTAAGTTCCGGATTCTATCTAGTCTGGTGGGACCTCTTGGATGACTGTTTTTTTCTAGCAGCTTTTGTATTTGAATTGCTGCTTGTCCCCTCTGACTGGGTGGAAAAACAAAGATTTTTCTTGAGATTGGAGGTGAAAGGGTATTACATAGCCTTTGGAAATAATCTTCTGCACTCAAATATCTTTTGTTATATCTAGCCAGGCTCTCTGGTGCAGGGAAATTGTCCCCCGACTGCTTCCAGAGGTGGACAATTGGTCTTCCTTTCAGGAGTGCTGGCAGAGTTTGCCAAAGAACAGTTCTGTGGAACCCTAGTTCTACAGCCACCTCTGCCACGGGGGCATCTTCATCTATCAGAGTTTCCTCCTCTGCCTCTGGGGCAACCTCCTCCATGTGTGTCTTGAAAAAGACCCTGAGACTTCTTGAACCACATTTTCCGACTACCTCAATGATTCCTTGAAAAGGTTAGTTGAGGAGACAAAAAATGCATGCTTATGGCAGACAGGGTCTTTCCATCTTTTTCACACCTGGACAGAGTGTCTTTTACTTTGGGGTCGAATAAAGATGTTCTGTCAAAGGGGGCATTGATGAAAGAAGACTGGAAAGGCTCATCAAATACACAGAGGCGCATCCAGGCATTTCTTCTTATGGAAATGCCTGAACCTGCTGCCCTTGAGGTTCCTTCTGCTACATGTGAGATAAACCTCATGGATGAATTCGATATGGACTGTAGGGTCATCAGCTGAGAAGTAACAGATGACTGAACTTAATCAGAAACAGCACTCAAGAGAGTATTTGATAACTCCTTGATCAAATCCCTCTGTAACCTAGTAAAGTGTGCCAAATAGATCAGGGGCCTCAATGTGTGAAGGTTGCTGAAGCATGGTCATGCTCCCCACATCTGTCCATTGCCCATGACTCCTTGTGAGGGGGATGGACAGTGGAACTTGCCTTGTCTAGTTCATTCTTGGTGGCTGGCACAGTGACCATGGCATCAACAGGAACTCCCTTTCCCCAAACCTGCCTATCTGCAGGTGGGTGCCATTATCCTATCTGGTCTGCAGGGAATGGGCTCTGTGGTGTCGGGGTCCTTCCATGCCGGCCATGAGATCAAGTCAATGAGCTTATCGGCAGGCAGAATCACCCAGGATGTAGATGGTTCAGTACCAAAAACCTCCAGAAGAACAGATTCCTTAGTTGTAGGGTTGTTGGACATCCAACCACCTCTCTGTTTAAGCATTTCTAGGATGTCTCCAAAGGAGACATCTTCAGGAGGTGATTGTGGGGACATTGGGAGGGTGGCTTAATGGTTAAGGTGTTTGCCTTACAAACACAAGGTGCTGGGTTTGAGTCCAACAAGGGATAATTGGCTAGGTTTAAAATGGCTCGCAAGGACAGTTAGCTTAGTAATAACCTATGAACTATGAACCTGTCACCCTTATCAAAATCTGTGTCTTCAGTGATGGACTCCTCTGGGAAGTCTTAGTGTTTCCTCTTACACATTCTCTTCTTAGGGACCTTCTCAGTAGGGTGCTGTGGGGAGGTATCAGAAGAGGAGATTACAATTCTCTGGATGGGAGCCTGGAGTTTTGGTACTGGCTGTCCTTGTGGAAGGAGATAGTGAGGCTCTGAGCACCGAGACATCATGGTAGAAGAGTTAGGATCCAAGGGGAATGGATCTATCAGAACCATTGAGGCAGAAAATAGTCTCTTCACAGTCTCTAAGGCAGGGCAGCTCAGAGAGAGAGAGAGAGGACATTGGATCCGAGAAGACAAGCGTCTGAATCATGGCCCTCCCCTCCCCTGATCTGAGGGCAAAACCTCCAAGGTGGAAGCAGGAGCAAAGCTGTCCAGTGCTAAGGATCTGAGATGCAGAGATGGATCCAAATGCTTTGGAGTCGAATGCAACACCTCAGATCTGACACGCAGACTATGGCTCCAGGTGTTTTCCAGATCCAAGGGGAAAGCAGCGCTCAAAGAAGATCTTGGATCTGAGGATAAAGTTGTCCTCAGATTCAAGGCAGATGGATCTGGATGACTGGGTTCCAAAAGCTCTGAAGCTACAAGAGTCAGAGGAGGAATCTGTATAGGGGGAGTATTAAACATACTGATCTCCTGACCCAGAGGATAGGACCCGAAGGAACACCAGTCTTGCTCTGCGCAAAGAGAATCTTCTTTTTCAGTGTCTCCACATATTCTTCTGTAAGGCTTCTGGAAGAATGAGTGGAGTATATGGATGGAGGCCTGGGTCTTTCTAAGAATGGAGAAGGTACCCTTTCAGGGGCAAGATCCAGTAACTGAGAGTATCTTGTTCTGGGAAGTAATTTGGCAGTCTGAAAGTCAAGTTTGGATTACATTGGATCCGACAAAGTCGGATCCAAGAGCTTTGACTTCATCACTTCTGACTTAGGAGGCATCGGATCCAATACTTTTTCCTTAGCAAGATCTTGTACATTTGCCTTTTTTGGACTGTGTCCTCATGAAACCTGTTTTTTGAGGAGTCTGAAGCTGAGGAGGAGGAAGATGGCTTCGGAGAAGAGGATTTTGTATTTTTTGTAGTTCTAGTCTTAGAGGAAGAACCCTCTGATGTAGCCTCTACAAATGAAGAAAGAAGAAGACCTTTCAGTATCAGCTTATTCTTGCATTCTACTAACATGTGAGGATTAAAGCCATGGCTTGTAGAGCAGTCCTGTTGTAAATGGAGAAGACCTAAACAATAGATACATAGTGTGCGGACACTGGAAAATGGCAGTTTGTGCCCACACTTTGAACATTTTTTTAAATTCTGCTGGTTTATCTGCCATCACCAATAAAAAATGTTAACACTATAACAAAACAGTAAAGAAAAGTTTTTTTTTTTGATAGGGAAATAAGAGAAAAAAGAAAAAAAAGGATGGAAATACCAATAATGGTAAGTAAGCTAAGACAGTATTGTAGAGAAGAAGAAAATACTAACAATAGCATCTAAAGAGGTAAAACATGTATGATAGAAAAAAGTGCTAGAAATTGCAAGAAACAACAAGAAATTTATAAATGATGGTAAGGGACAGTAATAGAAACAGTTTTTAAGTAAGGAAAACAAAAATGTAGCACTTATCCGAAGAACTCACCCTCTCTCTCTGTCTCTTGAGAGAGATGAAAGACCATGTCTTTTGCTTGATTTACACTGCAACACAAGTAGTACACTGAACTAAGCAAATCTTCAGTTATTTAAAGTGCATCTTTGCAGAAGCTGTTCAATCAAAATCAAGTTTATGTCCCTATAGAAGCTGCCAATCAAAAAGAGTCTTTCCAGTCCTTTATAGAGCCCAAGCACAAGTAGCTGTCATGTGGAAGCTTCTACTCTTGCCAGAGGCTGGTACACTGCAGAACTTTTTGTATGAAGTCAGTGAAGTCCTTACAATGTGTTGAATCAGAATGAACTAAAATGGAAAAGGGCTTTGTGGTCTTCTCTTTCTCCTTCTCTGTAGACTTCTTTTGGCTTCTCTGTATTGTGCACTAGATGCATATCAGCAGTCCAGCACTGAAGATCAAAAACTGAATAAATATCCAGTTATCTAAAGGGTTTAATTCCCACACCTACAGAAGCAGGCCAGTCAAAATCCAGCCAACATCCTTACATAAGTTAGCCAAAGAGAAGCAACACTATGATTCTTCAGTGGAGCCCACACTCAGGTAGCTGTCATGTGGAAACGTCTCATCTCACCAGAAGCTGGTACCCTCCTAACTAATTCTTAGGTAGCTGATAAAGTCCTTCCAGTGCTCTGGATCAGTAAGACTCAAACAGGAAAGGACTTGGTTGTCTTCTCCTCCTTTTCCATAGTTTTCAGCTGTCTTCTCTAATTTATACTTAACAACACTGTTGGCAGCCTAACACTGAAAAATATGGAGCTTAACAGTGCCCCAGCTATTTAAAGTCTGTAAGGCCCTGCAATGTATAAGACGGCCAATCAAAGTCTAGTTTACACTTATGCATAAGCCAGCCAATCAAAAATAGACACTTTGATCCTTCAGTAGAACCCAAGCTCAGGTCACATAGAAGCCTCTACTATGGCGAGAAGCTGACACAATGCAGACCCATTCCTCTTAAGCTGATGAAGTTTTTGTAGTGCAGTGACTGTGTAAGAAACCAGATGGAAAAGGTCTTTGTCATCTTCTCCTTCTCTTTAGTCTCATGCTATCTTGTGCATTAGAATGACATCAGCATTCCAACATTAAACCGAGCAAACCTCCCATTAAAGTCTGTAAGGCTCTGCCACCGATCAAAATCCAGCCTGTGTCAAAAACAGCAGCTTGCCATTTAAAACAGACATTTTGCTCCTTCAGTGGAACCCAAGCTCAGGTAATTATCATACAGAAGGCCTCTACTCTCATCAAGACTATTGCACTGTAGATGAGTGGGAATGGAAATTAAAACAGAAGTAGATAAAAATCAGGCAGCAACTAACTGAATGTGCCAGAAAACAAAAGAAAGAATATAAGGTGAAGGATCAGATGAGAAGGCAAGAAATGTGGAAAATGTGTAAATATATTTGCAAGTATTGAAAACTCCTAGAACGACCTCATGTTGATCAGGATCGAACACAGGAATGGTTAAGGAGAGGCTAATTCAAATCAAAAGGTGAAAGGTTAATATTGGCAGCCCAAGATAGTAGACTGCATGCACGTTGGTTTACAAAGTCCATTCAACATGTGGGAGGAACGATAAATGTAGGTTTTGTAAAACAGAATCGGAAACAGTTGCATACCTTGTTGCTGGTTGTGACATACTAATGGCAGAAGGACTCTGTACTGAAAGGCGTAATAATGTGGCAAGACTGTTGCACTGGGGATTGTGCAAACATTATAATATTGAAGTAGCTGAAAAACACTGGAAACATGAGCCACAAAGCATCATAGGAAATTATGAAGTCTACATTACATGGAATCACCCATTACCAACAGTTCAAAAGACAGATGTGAGAAAACCAGATATAGTGGTCCATGAAAAGAAGACAAAAGTAGCATTGATTATTGAAATTGCTACACCCAGCGACTACAGTGTCTTGCGTACAGAGAGACACAAAGTCATAAAATATCAGGATTTCCATGCAGGAACAGGAGCAATGTGGAAGAAAGATACCCAGACAGTTCCAAAAATAGTAGGAGCAATGCGTCTTATATAAAGAACCTACAATCATATTTAGATATGTTACCCATGCATGTAATTCCATACAAATTGCAAAAGGAGTAATTACTTGGTACACTTGGGTGCTGCGAAGAACAATTCTGGCTGACATCAAAGACTGAAACAATACTAATTTCATGAACTTTAATCATACTTTGACTTAGGAATGGGGTCCATTCCCATAGTGGTATTAGAAACCCAAAAGATCTAGTGAAATTAAAAAAATAAATAAACATGTTTGTCGTAAGCCAACACTGCCTTTGTAGTACATCAAATCAGTAAACATCAAGATGGAAAAGGGCATTGTCATCTTCTCCTCATCCTCTCTGTCATTCTCTGTTGTCTTCTCAAGATTAGATTATTTGTTACTGAGAATACCAAAACCAGCAGCAGGGTGAAATAGGCCAATAAATATCCAAGTTCCGAAATGTCAATCCAAAGCACAGCTGTTTGTCCAAACACTCCTTTATTTAACGCAGACAATTCTCACAGTACACCACGTTTTCGTTGCTGAATGCAACTTCATCAGATGAAGTTGCATTCAGCAACGAAAACGTGGTGTACTGTGAGAATTGTCTGCGTTAAATAAAGGAGTGTTTGGACAAACAGCTGTGCTTTGGATTGACATTTCGGAACTTGGATATTTATTGGCCTATTTCACCCTGCTGCTGGTTTTGGTATTCTTTGTTTCTTTTACCAGTTGCCTCTCGGTTCTTGGACTTTGTCTTATTTGTTACTGAGGCTGAATAAAATATGTATAAGCTTATTTATAGACTGTTCTGTCCCAAGATGTATATCAGGTCAGTATCAACAGCCATATGGGTTTGAACAATTCCCAAACAAAACTGAATTATAATTCAGTGTTCTCCCCTCAGGCATATATTCCTTGTTTCAGCAAACTACCATGTAAGGACTGTTTTAAATAACATGTGTTCTAAATGGTGTGGAAGTTGTTTATCTTTATTTGTTGATCACATAGTCCCGGTGGCCTCATTCGTGGTACCCCTTGCTTAGGTGAAGACCAAGGACTGTAAGGGACATATACGACTTGCTCATTGTCACACATTGTTGTAAGTTTCATTTGATGTTCAGAACTGCAGTGGTGGTGCTGCGGTAGCGTTGTCGCCTCACAGTAAGACGTTGTCCCATTCGATTCTCAGCTAGAGCGTCTTCTGTATGGAGACATGCGTGAATGGGCATACCTTCATTGAAGGTTGTGCGTCAAGGCCAGCAACTCGGCATGGAAAAATCTACTGCCAATCATTAGTGGACTGGAGTTCCGCTGTGGCGACCCCTAACTGGGAAAAGCCAAAAGACGCAACAACAACAACATTAATACTGCAGAATACTTTGTTTTAGGATGACAGTCTAACATAAGTATATGCATAATCATGTAATGAGAGTGGACTGTACAATAGCTGCCATGGATGATCGCATAGGTCTCCGTCTGTACCAAAGTCATGACAGACCATAATAATCACATGCATGTCTAATAAAGGTAAGCACAATCTGATCACTGAAGTGTTGCAGTAGTAGGTTCAAAGACAAAAGACACCAGTAACGAAGAACAACAATGGTCCAGTTGTATGTTCGTAGCATATAGTTTTAAGATTCAGATTTCTGTCAGCTGAAGAACTTCATATTTTGTAGTGGTAACAGAAATGTTTTAAGCTAAGTTAGTGTCAGTCTTGAATTAACAGGGGCAGTTAAGAGTGTGACTGGCAAGACAACTGAGTATGGTTCCTTCAACAGTTTTGCTGGTTTGCCTGTCCCATTATGAGCAGTGACAGCGAAAACTTTATACACTAATTATTTGGTTGCTGTTTGTTTGTTTATCTTTGTTGACCAAGTTAGTCCCACTAGGTTAGTTCCCTCTTTTCAGGGGAGGCCTAAAGTGGTATTTATACTACTAGGGGAAATTTGGGCATTGCATCGGGGAATTTCCCCTACTCATTTTGATAAGTGCCATGGGATCTTTTACATAAACCTGTGCTACTATAAACTCAAGCAAATGGGACCTCAGTTTAAATTCCCATCCAAATGACAGTTTCTGACATTCAGGGTAGTTGGAGAAGATGCAAAAAAAACCCCCAAAAAGCAAAAAAGAAGTCCCAAACTGTGCTTATCATGGTTTCTGGGTTGTTGGACAGAAAGTATGGGTGCTATTAGCATTTTAAGTTTAACTTCACCGTAAACAGGAAGTATTCAAGGAAATAACATAACAGCTGATGGTTAGAAGGAACAACAGAATGCCTGAGTTTCCCAGTCATATGCTCTAATTTCTAAATTGGGTAACAGTAATTAAGGTGAGCTTCATCTTAATTTACAAGGTTTGTACATGATATGGTACATATGCCATAAGGGGCATGCTAGCTGCAACTTAACCACAGAAGCAGAGGTACTGATTCATAGGTTCAAAGGTTCATAGGTAGGTACTAGGCTATCGGCCCTAGGGCCTGTAAAAGCCTAGCCAAAAAGGTACCCTGGCTTTCGCCATCCAAGAAAATTATTTTCCTGTGCCCCTGTCGAGCAGAGCCACAGAAGTGGTCCCCGGGGTGAATTTGCTATTTCCCATCCAATCATCAAGATTTTTCTTGAAGAGTGCTAATGAGGAGCTTTGTTTGATATAGTCAGGTAGTTTGTTCCAGAGTATGGGAAGTCTCTGGGACAGGAATCTACCCCTCCAGCATAATGTTGTTCGTGTTTCACTGTTGCAGTCATTACATTTGGGTAATCTGCTGGTAGGTTGCCCTCATTCGGCCTGAATTCCAAAGTCTTGGGTCCTGCATCGGTTGCTGTCTCCTCTTCCATGACGTCAGGTCATCAGGGGTATAAAACATGCAGCCAACGCCATTTTCTTCAGTCTTTCTTGCCGCACGGTGCCTGAAGCAGAAGCATTTCGCAAGTGGCGGTCGGCCGACTACTGAAATATTCGAGTTTGAGTTTCAGAACCGAAGTCTTCACTAAAGCTAAGCACCCCGTTGTGGAAACTTTTTTCTTGCTTTTTACCGATGTCAGAAAAAGTTAATAATTGTATTACTTGTGGGAAGCAAATACCTCATAAGGATTTCCATTTATACTGTATTCCTTGCCTAGGCTCTGATCACAATGTGCCTGGCTGGCGGTTTTGTGCTAGATTTAACCAACGCACTATTAAGCGTCGGTATATTTTTGAATCAATGTATTTTGGAAACAGATTTAACTACCCAGAAATGTCATCGGATAGCAATCCGACTACCGGAGTACATAAAAAAACGCAAAGAAAAGGACAGAGAAAGGCAGTCGAGATCCAAAACCGACGACAAAGCTTCTCCTAAGCCAGTCGCTGGTTCGCCGGTACTCAGTGAGGTGCTTTCGCAGCCCATGATACCCACTACCTTCAGTTCGCAGGCCTCTACCGACACCCATGTGGAGTCCAGCATGCCGCAAGATACTCAAGGTATTGGACCGATGGATATATCTCCCTCGGATGGGTCCGGAGCCGCTGAGCAGGCACCAGCTTCTGAGGGTGTATTCAGACCTCAACATTTGTATATCAAACTGATGACAGCTGCAAAACCAAAGACAAAAGCAACTTCTAAAACTAAAAAACTGACGCATGAGCCACGTGCACAGGCCTCTATGCCTAAAAAACAGATGATCAAAATGGCTGAAGACCTTATTACCTTGATCAGGGGTACCCATCCCCCTCCTGATAAGAGGCCTAGGCAAGACACTGATTATGAATCTTCAGATCAGGTTTCTTTTTCTTCTGATTCCTCTTCTGATCAGGAATTATCTATACCTCCCTATGAGGATTCTGATGCTGAGGAGTCTATTCCATCTGCATCTCCTCCTGAGGATTATTCATTTGGAGAAACCTTGCATACTTTGAGGGAGCATTTTCACTGGGAAAGTCAAGACTTCTCAGAATCAAAAAAGAGGCTCAGGGATTTCCTTCTTCTCCCTCAGCACAGGCCTTTAGCCATTCCCCCTGTTTTAGACATTGTGGATGATGTGTTTTCGGAGTCAAGCTTGTCCCCTGACTCCTTACTTCCAGCTCCCAGTAAGCCTGACAGATATTACAGGGTCCCTGACTCACATAAAATTTTATTTAGAAACCCTGCTGCTGATCCTGAAACTATTTCACAGGGTCCAAAGGGAGTTAAGGCCTCAACAGCAAAAAATCCTACCCCCTCTGACAGAGATTCAAGGGCACTGGACAGATAGAGAAAAAAGGTTTATACATCTGCAACCTTGGCAATCAGGGCCTTAAACTGTCAATTTTATATGCTTAAGTACCAGCAACATGTTATGGGTTTGCTGAAACAGAAAATGATGTTGATTTCATAATGTGCAGAAAATAAAGAATTGCAGGAATTATTGCATGCAGCTGAACAAGTTGGAAAGCATACTTTGCAATGTGGTTTTGATTCCTTAGAGGCCTCCTGCAGGGCCGCAGTTACTGGATTTGTGATTAGGAGGCATGCCTGGTTAAAGGAACAAAATTTATCTGATCATGTTAAAGCTAAATTGCTAGATGCACCTTTACAGCATGATTCTCTGTTTGGTATTAAGGCAGAAGAGGTTTTAAAGAAAATGGTAGACACTGGCCTACCAAAAATTGGTCCTTTCCTGTGTCAGACAGAGCTCAAAGGAGTAAATCCAGATGCCCTAAGGATTCCAGATACCTGGCGCAAGATTCATACAGGTCAAAGCAATGGGGCGCTTCTACCTCCAAATCTGGAGGAGATAAAGTGCAAACCTACAGAAAGCAATCCCAATGATTTCCGTCTGCTTTCACCAAGCACTTATCTTTTGGCAGCACCCATAGGGGGAAAATTAGCACTTTTTGCTCAAAATTGGCAGTTAATAACCCAGGACAAGTGGGTACTAAACATCGTATCACAGGGATACATATTCCATTTCCACACTCTGCCAATGGCAAATGGTTGGCCAGATCTGCCAAAAAATCAATGGGCAGAGGCACATAAACAGGTTATGTCCCTCATGGATATGGGAGCCATTCAGACAGTACCAGAACAGGAAAAAGGAGAAGGTTTTTACTCAAGACTGTTCTTGGTACCCAGAAAGGACAAGGCCTGGCAGCCAATACTGGATTTATCGATTTTGAACACATACCTGGACATTTCAAAATTCAAAATGTTGACTTTGCAGCAGCTTCTGCCCATGCTGGGCAAGAATGCTTGGCTGGTGACTTTAGACCTAAAAGAGGCATACCTGCATGTCCCAATAAGACAATCATGCAGAAGATACCTCAGATTCAAGGCTGGCTTAATGCATTACCAATTCTCTGCCCTGCCCTTTGACTTGTCTACTGTGCCCAGGGTCTTTACAAAGTGCCTGGCACCAATAATTGCTTTTTGCAGACAAAGAAATATACAAATATATCCTTACTTGGACGACTGTCTCATTCAAGCAGAGAACAAGGACATTTTTCTTCAACACCTGGCATTTGTGAAAAGGCTTCTAACATGCCTAGGGTACGCAATAAACAAAAAGAAATCACAACTGGTACCCTATCAAAAGACAACATTCCTGGGTGCAAGTTTGAATACAACTGCTCAGATGGCTTACCTCACGCCAGACAAACAAAGGCAACTGACTACTTACTTCAAACTGATGGCAACAAAAATCCATTCTTCTGCAAGACAAATTCTGCAAGCTCTGGGCTTCATGGCATCCTGCATACTACTGATTCCATATGCAAGAATGCATATGAGGAAACCTCAATGGTACCTAAAAAGTTTATGGAGTCAACATTCTCACAGTCTGGAAACAATGATTCCTCTCATGCCCTGCCCGCAACAGGAGTTTCTATGGTGGGCAAAGACATGTCACCAAAACATGGGACGGCCATTCACTCTACCCCCTGCCAGCGAAACCATGACAACAGACACATCAGATTATGCCTGGGGGCCCACATGGCAGGAAGATGCATTCAGGGCATATGGTCACCAAAACAAATGCATCTACATATTAACCAGAAAGAGATGTTAGCTGTTCAAAATGCCCTAACAGCCTTCAAGGACTTATTTCATCCAGGACAACTATTGATAAAGACAGACAACACCACAGTCATGTGGTATATAAACAAGCAAGGGGGCACACACTCATACCCCGTCTGCAGATTAGCCATGACACTGTGGATCACAGCTTTGACCTACCAAATACATCTTCAAGCTCAATTCCTGCCAGGAAAACAAAACACTCTGGCAGACGATTTAAGCAGAAACCTTATGGACCCTCACGAGTGGAAACTAAATCCACAAGTCTTCAGCATGATAACAGAGAAATGGGGGAGCCCAGACATAGATCTATTTGCCTCTCCTCGAAATTATCAATTGAAACAATTCTGCACAAGGACTTATCACAAACAAGCATGGAAAGTGGACGCCCTATCCTTCAGTTGGAAAAACCTATCAGTTTAATCCTTTCCTCCTCTGTCTCTTCTCCCCAAGGTCCTCCTAAAAGTCAGACAAGAGAAACCAAAAATGATACTAATTGCCCCAGACTGGCCCTGCCAATACTGGTACCCACTCCTAAGGAACTTGTCTCAATACCCAGCTTGGACCTTGCCTCAAAGACCACAACTACCGTCCCAGCAAAACAATCAGATCCTGCACAATCAACTACAGACTCTGAACCTGGCAGCATGGCTGATCATGTAGTCATACAAACAAAACATCTCAGTAAAGCTGTGATGGATGTCATTTTGGAAGCCAGAAGGCCTAGTACTAGAAAATCTTATGCTGACAAATGGAAGTAATTCTATGCTTGGAATCTAGCACAAGGAACTGATACAGCAGAACCAAATATTCCTCAGATATTGCAGTACCTAACTGAGATGCTTGACAAAGGCCTATCTTTCTCATCAATTAAAATCTATGCCTCTGCCATTTTGGCTCATTACAATACAGAGCCACCAATCTTTTCTCATCCTTTACTAAAGCAGTATCTTAGAGGAGCCAAAAAATTAAGGCCTCCTAGAAGATCACCATTGCCTGCATGAGACCTCAATTATGTGTTGGAAAAGCTCACCCTGCCTCCATTTGAACCAGCTGCTACCGCTGATATAAAGTTCTTATCATGGAAAACAGCTCTGCTTTTAGCAATTACTTCAGCAAGAAGAGTTTCAGAGCTACAGGCCCTCATGGCTAGAGAGTCTTTTATCATATTTTACCCAGACAGCGTACCTCTGAGGACAAATCCTACCTTTATGCCTAAGGTGATTTCCATTGTGGCTCTTAACCAAACAATTCATCTGCAAACCTTTTATCCAAATCTGCAGAACAAGGAGGAGAGAATTCTGCATTTCTTGGATGTACACATACAACTAAGATTCTACTTAAGCAGGACTAAAGCTCTAAGAAAAACTGAGCAATTACTAGTGACATATGCTGCAGGATCAGAGGGCAAGGCTATTTCAAAGCAGACAATTTCAAAGTGGATAAGCCACTGCATCCGTTTCTGCTACCTACACCATGGTAAACCTGTGCCCAAGGGCATTAGGTCTCATTCCACCAGAGCTGCAGCTACTTCAGCAGCCTTTCTAAGAGGAGTACCAACCAAAGACATTCTAGAGGCTGCTACTTGGAGTTCTGTTCACACCTTTACAAAGCATTATCATTTGCCTCTTTACTCTAAATCCAGAGCAGGCTTTGCCACTGCAGTTCTGCAGGCCTTATAGCCGCTCCTAATGCAGTTTAGCTCCAGCCCCCCCAACCATAGCTTTGGGATTCTACCCAATGTAATGACTGCAACAGTGAAACACGAAGAACATAGTACAGTTGTGTACACTTACCATAAATGTAGATGTTCGAGTGTATTCACTGTTGCAGTCCAGGTTACCCTCCCGCCATCCCCCTGTCATTCTGGAATTTATCTTTCCTTCTCTATCTTCTACAACCTATGTGGTGTATTTGCTTGTAGATGAAGATAAAGTTTATATTGATGCATGTGTGTATATATATATATATATATATATATATATATATATATATATATGTATATTTTGCTACCTTTTTGGGGGCACCTGACATCGGGGGCAAGAAAAACTAAAGAAAATGGTGTCGGCTGCATGTTTTATACCCCTGACGACCTGACGTCATGGAAGAGGAGACAGCAACCGATGCAGGACCCAAGACTTTGGAATTCAGGCCGACTGATGGCAACCTGCCAGCAGATTATCCAAATGTAATGACTGCAACAGTGAATACACTCGAACATCTACATTTATGGTAAGTGTACACAACTGTACTTTCTGTTTATTGTGGTGACAAGGTTTAGGTCCCTAGAGCATGTAGCTCGGAGGGGTTGGGATTTCTTTAAGTGGAGCATGTTCAACAGCTCTGGGTTTGACATAGCTTTGTATGTTGGGCAGAGATCGCCTCTGAGTAGGCGATATGCAACAGAGTAAAGCTGGAGTTTTTTGAGATGGTCTGCATAGGGCATCTGTTTGAGGCAGGTAATCCTCTTTGTGCAGTATTTCTGCGGCCTTTCCAGTTGTTGTAGATGCCTTGTGAGGTACATACCAAAAGGGGCGTTGTACTCTATAATGGTTCTAATGAGTGACGAGTAGGGTGGAACAATGACCTCTTTTTTCCTGGATGAGAAACCCTTTGTGATGAGGTGTGCCACGTAGAAGGATTTCCTGACTACTGTAGCGATGTGATTATCAAAGGAGAGACTACTGTCCACCTGTGTCCCAAGGTCTCTTATCATACTTTCAGTGTTAAGTAGACTACCACCTATGTGGTAGCTCATGGGTACATGGGGATGACAATGCACTTTTTGGCACTGAACTTGAGGCCATGGCTTTGACACCAGGCATCTGTCTCAGTGAGGCTCTTTTGTAGGATGCCACATTGTTAGGAGTTTCAATTATGGCTCCTAGTTTGCAGTCATCTGCAAACTTCATTAGCCAAAGACTGTCTGTGTTAGCCTGTACTTCAGAAAAGTAGATACCAAACAGGAGAGGACCCAGGACTGAACCCTGTGGTACTCTACTTGTCACTGGTCTGAAGTCAGATTTGGAGTCTGCTACTTTCACAGTGTGGGTTGTGTCAGTGACCCATTTTGTGACATAGAGATTTATACCTAGTTTAGTGAGTTTATCTATAATTCCAGAGTGGGGGATGGTGTCAAAAGTCTTGTGATTTATTAGTATGATTACATTAACATTTTAGGTAGCATGACTAAATTCAGAATTATATTTCATGATAAAATACAATTTCTGCTTCCTTTTTCGGAGTAAAATTTTACCTAGGATGAATCTGAAATAATTTGCTCAGCCTTTTAAGGAATGTCTTGTTAAAGACTAATCCATCAAGTCACTATCTTTGTGGGAAAACTCGTGCTTCACCATATTATCTTTAGTGTTCCTGTTTACCTCATAGGTCTCTCTTCCCCTCTTTCTCTCTTTCATATTTGAAAATAAATACTTGGAGAAAGATGATATGGCATGCTGGGTTGTGGTAGCTGGGAGATATGGAATTTGTGGAAATAGCTACAATGAAACAAGGTAATTGTTCAGAAGTTTAGGCTGGGTTATACAGTACTTCAACAGGCATTTTATGTATTGGGAATGCCCAATCTCAGTCTTTGTAAAAGCACTGCAAATGTGGACCTATTTAACTGAGAGAGAATACTGAACCTGTCAGAAGCAGATTATCTGGCTTTAACTGTCTAAACGTTTTGCATACAAAAAGATATTTCTTCATCCAGTTTCTCTTCTTCAGTAGCAAAGTTAAACTGTTAAATGTTTCAGGTTCTTTAGCAGGCAGATTTAGTGATGTAATTTATGTCAGGATTTTACTGACAGTTTTTTGGCAGCAGACATTAGCACTGACTATTCAGAGGGTGTGCTTATTTCCAGATCTGCATGTCAAGTGAGTAACAAATACTAAAGTACTATAGTAATGGAAGAACAGCATGATATTTCTGAATTCAGAAATGCTAGAGAACTGTAGTAATGGAAGAACAGCATGATATTTCTGAATCCCTGAAATGCTAGAGTACTACAGTAAAGGAAGAACAACATGATATTTCTGAATCCCTGAAATGCTAGAGTACTGTAGTAATGGAAGAACAGCATGATATTTCTGAATCCCTGAAATACTAGAGTACTACAGTAAAGGAAGAACAACATGATATTTCTGAATCCCTGAAATACTAGAGTACTACAGTAAAGGAAGAACAGCATGATATTTCTGAATCCCTGAAATGCTAGTTTACTGTAGTAATGGAAGAACAGCATGATATTTCTGAACCCCTGAAATACTAGAGTACTACAGTAAAGGAAGAACAGCTTGATATTTCTGAATCCCTGAAATGCTAGTTTACTGTAGTAATGGAAGAACAGCATGATATTTCTGAATCCCTGAAATGCTAGAGTACTACAGTAATGGAAGAACAGCATGATATTTCTGAATCCCTGAAATGCTAGAGTAGTACAGTAATGGAAGAACAGCATGATATTTCTGAATCCCTGAAATGCTAGAGTACTATAGTAAAGGAAGAACAACATGATATTTCTGAATCCCTGAAATACTAGAATACTACAGTAAAGGAAGAACAACATATTTCTGAATCCCTGAAATACTAGAGTACTACAGTAAAGGAAGAACAGCATGATATTTCTGAATCCCTGAAATACTAGAGTACTACAGTAAAGGAAGAACAGCATGATATTTCTGAATCCCTGAAATGCTAGTTTACTGTAGTAATGGAAGAACAGCATGATATTTCTGAACCCCTGAAATACTAGAGTACTACAGTAAAGGAAGAACAGCATGATATTTCTGAATCCCTGAAATGCTAGAGTACTACAGTAAAGGAAGAACAGCATGATATTTCTGAATCCCTGAAATGCTAGAGAACTGTAGTAATGGAAGAACAGCATGATATTTCTGAATCCCTGAAATGTAGAGTACTACAGTAATGGAAGAACAGCATGATATTTCTGAATCCCTGAAATGCTAGAGTAGTACAGTAATGGAAGAACAGCATGATATTTCTGAATCCCTGAAATGCTAGAGTACTACAGTAAAGGAAGAACAACATGATATTTCTGAATCTCAGAAATACTAGAATACTACAGTAAAGGAAGAACAACATATTTCTGAATCCCTGAAATACTAGAGTACTACAGAAAAGGAAGAACAGCATGATATTTCTGAATCCCTGAAATGCTAGAGTACTACAGTAATGGAAGAACAGCATGATATTTCTGAATCCCTGAAATGCTAGAGTACTACAGTAATGGAAAAACAACATGATATTTCTGAATCCCTGAAATGCTAGAGTACTACAGTAATGGAAGAACAGCATGATATTTCTGAATCCCTGAAATGCTACCTACAGTAATAGAAGAACAGCATGATCTTTCTGAATCCCTGAAATACTAGAGTACTACAGTAAAGGAAGAACAGCATGATATTTCTGAATCCCTGAAATGCTAGAGTACTACAGTAATGGAAGAACAGCATGATATTTCTGAATCCATGAAATGTTAGAGTACTACAGTAATAGAAGAACAGCATGATATTTCTGAATCCCTGAAATACTGGAGTACTGTTGTAATGGAAGAAAAGCATGATATTTTTGAATCTCTGAAGCAGCAGCACTGTTATAAATATAGCAGACAAAGTTGAATCATTTCACAATAAAGGAGCAGGATAAGCCATAGGCCTATTGAGCTATAGAAAACTTGATAGTTTCAGGCCTGTGACATCACTATGGGACACACAAAAAATCCCTAGAAGTCAAGAGTAAACATGCAATATTGGTTCACTTATAATGAAATTGGTTTCAAGGGATAACTCATCCAGAAATTACCCTAAAAGGATAAAAAGGGCAGAGGTTGCAGTAGGAAATGTATCAAAGCTAAACACTCTGATGCATTGAAGACATGGTTGATGAAATACCAGGCTATAACACTCTCATTACATAAATCAGTACTGTATTGCCTTGATACTTAATTTCATTGATATTTATTTTGCTCTTGTCATGAACAGCATTACACTGGATCTTATTTGTAAAGTTGGAAACATCTTCCAGTTTGATAAAACACATTCCATTCCAGCTGTAATTCAATAGTTTGCTCGGCCTACTGAAGGACCACCATAACTATACATGTTTAGGAGACTCCTAAGAGTTCCTGAAAGCAGGCAGCAAGTAGGCAAAATAATGTCTTGATGCATGAAGCAAGGCTGGCCTCCCAGAATGAGGCTACTACCCTCACTCTGTTGCACATACGACACTGTACAGTACTGGCAAAGTTTGGATCTCAGTCTGAGACATCAGCAAGGCCTGTGAGAAACAGATCTAGGCTACTGGTGCTCTGGTTGAGATGGGCAGGACAAGGTGCCTTTGGATAATGTTCCTTACTAGGGAGAGGATATGGATCACCCAGCTGTCTACCATGACCCTTGGTTAAATGTGGAGTGCTATTTAAGTGAGAATGTTGAAGGAGATATTGTAAAATATGTAGAGGTATCACTTTACTTTGCATTGTAGCATTCTCTTGCCTAGAGGTAGAAGAGGGAAGATGAAGAATTCCTTTCAGTCCGACACTTCTTCTTTCGGCTTTTCCCAATTAGGGGTCACCACAATGGAACTCCGGTCCGCTAATGATTGTTAGTAGATTTTTTACGGGTGCTGAGGTGCCAGCTCGGTGCCCAACCTTCAACAAAGGCATGTCCATTCTACGCATGTCTTTCGAACACCACTCGACCGTGGGGAGGACATGCAGACTCCACACAGAAGGCTCTCCAGCTGAGAATCGAATGGGAGAACCTCTTGCTGTGAGGCAACAATGCTACCACTGCACCACTGTGGCTTCCTTTCAGTCCCGACACTGGTCTGCCTAATTTACTAACCTCCTACAGCTACAGAAGACAGATCCAGAAGCTGGCCAAATCATATTTCCATCCACGGCAAGCCACTGAGAGCTGTTAAGGCTACAATTTTTCATGGTGGACATCATTGCCTTCAAGGACATTCCAGAAAGATGACCACGCTGTGTCAGATTCCTTAGGATGACAGATGGCAACAGGTTGGTGGAATGTGGTATAGAACTCTGATCATGGTTAGCCTATTATATGGCTTTTGAGACCACTGTGGGAATTAGAAAGTATAAAAGGAAATTGTGCAGTATTTCTGGGAACAAACTACTAACAATCAATTAAATGCTTTTCCTCTTACTATTAATAGGTATTCTCACGTTCTTAAACTGGCACTGCAAATACAAATTGAAACCATTAAAGAGAAATACCTGTCCATGCTGTTAATTTCTAAAGAGTATGACCAAACTGTATATGGAACCTAACCCCAACTCAATGCAAATAGATGGGAACACAGCGGAACGTTTTTCCTCACTGCTACTTAACTTACATTTCTCCACAGAGTGTCAAAGTAGGCATACATCATAATCAGCTTTAAACATGGGGGACTATTCATACCATTGAGGCAAGGTGTAAGGTATGGTTAGACAGATTATTTTTTTTATTTTGTTTTATTTTTGCTAGAATCAAAACTTCACAGTTGTATGGAATTCGGTTTCCTAGAAGTCAAAAGATAATTCACTTTCTAATTGTACCATTCTGAAAAGCAGATTCCGTCCATCCATCCTCAATCCCTTTTTCCCATTTTGCACATGGGGTTGGAGTGTCACTTCAGCAGTGACAATCATCACGAGCCAAGGTTTATACCTCCGGTTGCTAGCCCTGCAGTGATAATTCAACTGTACCACTCACTTGCACACACTCACATCTACAGCCAATTTAGAGTGTCCACTCCACCTACTACATGTCTTTGGAATGTGGGAGGAATCCCACATGACCATAGGGAGGACATGCAGACTCCACACAGAAGGCATCCCAGCTAAGAATCAAACCAGCGAACCTCTTGCTGTGAGGCAACAATGCTAACTGCTGCACCACTGCAACTGCCCCCCTGAAGGGCAGATTATTAGAAGAAAAGAATGTGAAAACTTCCTGATAATGTTACTGGTAGAATATGTTTTTTTCTTCAGAGTCTTCAATTATTTTAATTTGTGCACCTTGAAAGCTTGAAATCAGTAGTGCAGATTTATTTTGTTTTCCTTTGCTCACATATGTAAATCAACTGCTTGCTCTTTTAGCTTGAAAAAGATTACGTAATCTATGAATGTCAAATACATTAATTGGTGAATGTGTTGGTTACAAGTATCATTTGCAGGGGTGTACATTTGCTGTAACCAGGAAGCAGTTTCTGATTAAATGTAAGAATCTGTGGCATGCAACATTTTTAAAACCAAATCCTATTTACACAGGTGTGTTGGTCAGCATCCTGCGACTGCCTTTCCATGCAAATCAGTCAGATATCACCAAGTAATGAAATACATTTGCACTCTGATTATCAGTATAGTAATGCAGGATGACTTATTTCTTTCATCAAACAGCAGATTAATGATGATAGTAAAAAGAAAAAAAATATGCTGAGTATAAGAGCTGGTATTATTTTGAAGGGAAGATCTAATGATGTGGTGTCTTTTTCATAATGTCATATTATAGGAAGGCATGTAGATTTAGAAATTTATATTTAGAAATTTTGCTTGGGTACCAAAGCACAAAAGCCCTTGTCACTGGGAAGCTATGTCTATAGGCTCCAGTGGAACATGTTATGATCATGTGAAGGAACATGGGACAGTTTGGTAGCATTTAGCAAGGCAGATGTGTAATTAAGGTAATTAGCCCTTCAGTTTTAAACAGCTAGAATTATTTTGATCATAGCAAATATTTACGTTGTGCATTTCTGACATTATGATCTCATTACACTCAGTTGCAGGTTTTAAATATAACTTCATGTGCTACTGTCTGACTGTCTAGGGATATACATATTTATTTTGTGCAATCTATTGTGCTGATCAAACAAAACAAAGAGAAAAAATCAATGAATACGTAAGAGAACCAAAAGCACATTGCACTAATGAAATATACAGGTTTGCTAATGTCTAGAAACAGTCTGCTAAAGATTCATTCCTGAGTTGCCAACATTGTAGAATAAACTGTGAAAATGAAATGGAAATGAGCAGTCATCACATAAAAAGTAACAATGCAGGGAATGTTTATGTGGCAAGCAGGCATTCTGCTTCAGTATATGTACACATAAACAATCGTATGAAAACATGCAAATAAGTAACTGCATGCCCAACAGCAACTGCATTACAAAGCTGGGTGTGTGGTAATATCTATTCAACATACAACACAGTATGTGTATTACACTTATACAATGCCAGTTTGGGGGGGTTCTGCAGTCAGTTTCTGGTGCGGAGATCATACCATAGGTTTGGGCTGAATACTTTTACTACATATTAAAAAAGACTAAAACACAATTCACTGAAACATCACCAAAACAAAAAAAAAGTCCTATGCACCAGTCACACCTCCCTAAATTATACTTATGTTTGTTTATTTCCATGAAATGAAATTTAAGATCGTGACAAACAGAAACCAATAGAAGTGAAAATAACTATACTATCCTGATAAGAGTTGAAGATTAGTATATGCCTACATTTATTGCACAGAGACTGCTTCATACCTTACTGACATGGCGTCAGGTTCACGTAGTGTAAAGCAGCATGTTATTAGCATGTGCCGATCCACCCAATTATTCAAAAATATATGTTATGACTTTTTAATAAAATTGTTTGGCACAATGCAGTGAAAACTCAGCTCATCCTCCTGAGGGGGCCATTTGGCTCCTGAGCAAACTAATGTAGCAGAGGTGGCAAAATTGAGGTGTTACTCATTTAGCAGCTTGGTATTCTCCTTGGTAATGGGTTTTAGTAAAATCTGGAACAAGAAAACAACACGCAGCGTGGAAAGAATAATAAAACCAGTTGTAACAAAGACTTCTTCAGAACCCCCATCTGAAGAAGTCTTTGTTACAACCTGACGAAAGCACTAAACTGGTTTTATTAAATATTCTTTCCATGCTGCATGTGGTTTTCCTGTTCCAGCTTTGTGTTTAGTGTTTGGATTTTGGCTCTTGGTTTGCTTATGCCTTTTAGTAAAACTGAAAATTAAGCAAAACGAGTTTTAGACCAAATTAATGGTGTGTGTGTGTGCGTGTGTGTGTGTAGAGAGAGAGAGGGAGAAATAGAGAGAGAGAGAGAGAGTTTCATGGTTTGCATTTTTTTATGTATTTAATGTGTTGTTTTTATGTCCTAGGTCATTAGTATAGGGCATTGTGTTGATTTCATTTTTATGTAGTTGCTGATATAACATTTTCTTATATTCTCTTTAATTTTTATTGTGACTTTATTTGTATTATTTATAGGTTCATAAGGACCTTTATTAAATAATCACTTAGAGGTTAGGGTTTGGCATAATGCTTAAGGTGTTTACCTCATAGACACAAGGTACAGAGTTTGAGTCTTACCTTTGGGTTGGAAATTTTGGATAGGTTTAAAATGCCCCACAAGAGCAACTAACCTAGTACTTAGCCATGAACTTAAGATTAGATAAACATATATTAACAGAAAAGAAAACAGACCATTTTAACATATTTATACATTATATATCACACATCTTTTTTTTCTCTCTTTGTAATTATCACCAGTCCAGCATTATATAAATTGCTGAACTGCTGCCCTCCATTAAACCTCACGCCTCCTCCTGAACATTATTCTGCAGGTACTGTTCCCACAATTTCCATTTGTTTCTATGTAATCAGATACTTTCCTTCTCTAAAGCTCCTTCTTCCAGTTCTTTTATCTCACTTATAATATTCAGTGCTTCATATACAATTGGTTTAGACTTTGAGTTCCATTTTCTAGCATTTGTCTTTTTGGCAGCCAACAGAATTAAACTTGATAAGGCCTTACTATGTGTGGGCAGCTCAGATCCTGTGTCCCAACTCAAAAGATTCAATCCATAGTTACAGCCATTTGCTCACCAAATATTTTGGCTTATAATATGATATTTTGATTTTATTGGCAGTTTTCTTTAGTCTAAGTTCACTTTGGTATATTGTTTGTGTATGTAATTTCATCACTTTTTGATACTGGCATAATGTAAATAAAAGTTAATGAGACAGAGGCAATGTACGTAAATGCTGCATATCACTGGTGAGGTATAGGTACAGTTTTCCCCTTATGGTATGTAAAAACAAGTGTTTTTATGAACACTTTATTAGAGAAAAAATATGTACAATGTCAAATTGCCAGACGGTTTTGTAAAACTATTATTCTCTGAAAAATATTCTGTGAGGGCTTGGAAATGACTCCTCTGGGGAAATATAGCCAGCCCAGAGTTACTACATTCTTGGTGTAGGTTATATTTGAAGGGTCTCATTCTTTGTTGATGAGACGAATTGTTTTACATCCCAGGCAGGGGTTGTTTTAGAGTCCTACACACACACACACACACACACACACACACACACACACACACACACACACACGCATGCATGCATGCACGCACACACACACACACACACACACACACACCTCTTGTTTTGTTGAGATGACTGAAATGCGTATAAAGTGATTAACCATATTTAATTGCACATTGTTGATAACTCAGCATTTACTTCAACTTGAACCTTGTTTTTTTTATCTCTTCTTTGAGGTTTTCTGCTATTAATCCCTGACCAATTTCTGTCAAAGAATGCCAGAAAAATAGTAAGGTCAAACACACAAACCTAGAATATTAAAATGTTGCAGAAACTAGCCTAATTAAGTCTACAGTAGGCATAGCCCTTTGGATATCTTGCTGTGTAATAGGGACCACATTTCTTGCAGAATTTTGGATACCTGGAATATAGCAAAAAATTATATTATTGCACTCCAGCCTCCTACTATTGTCCCCAGCTCATGGCACTTTTATGTTTTAAATGAGCAGACCTGTCTTTTAGCTTCCTACAGACTCTGTGCTGCAAGTATTACTTTAGACAGCTGTAAATATACCCTTATGTTATGTCATCTCTCCCAAATTATTTGCTCAAGAATTCAGAACAAAGCCAAAAATAATAGGAGGGACAAATGCTGAAATATGGGAGATTTATTAAATATTAGTATAATTCATTTAAAAGTTAATAGAATGATAGATTTTACATCAAAGTGCAGTTTCTTGAAATAAGAAATATGAAACCCTTATATCTGGCATTATTAACACACTGCAATCCACAGTGCTGTACCAGAAAATCATATATTTTTTGAGGGAGAGGGTAAAAATATGAGGCAAAATGAAGGACATACTTCAAAATCAGACAGTTGAAATGTATGTCCTCAACAATCTATGTGATTTCTGAGTGCTCAGGAAAAAATGTTATTTGTGAGAGCAAAATGTAAGCCTAACTCTATCCTTGAATGAAACTGATTAAGTTTTATTAGAAAATACTTGTCCCTTCTGTTGCTGTTGTTACAGAGTGACCAACCAAGAATTTCTTCTTTCTGGACTCTCTTTAAAATGCATTGTCCACTGAGCCGAGTGGTAAAACACATTCAGATTGACTTTGTGACCTTTTATCATATAACAAACAAGGACAACCAATAGTGATGCCATAAATAATTCATATGCAACATATCAACAAATATCATCAAACCATCACTTCGAGACAGTTGGCGTACACCCGCCTGTTCCAGATGCAACTTCAGAGAAAACCAGGTGCGTATACCTGTTACTTTGGACCTGGTGGCAAACCTGTTTAACTTATAGTTACAAGCCACATACCCATTGACGTGGCCACCAATCAAATCTGGGTCCAACTTGAGGAGAGCTGAGGCTGCTGAAAAAGAATGGGGGAAGACACAAGGGGGGTAAAGCTGTAAGGCCGCTGCCAAACCGGCACGCCATGCTGTCTCCCCCAATCAACTTTGAAAATTTTTTGAACAGCAACAACCATATATATGCAAATTAAACATCAAAACTTATGTTATTTAAATAAATATTGTCCAAATCATAGAAGATGGGCTCCAGTCTGTCAATGCCACTGTGCTTAATCACTCGAAAACCAGTTTGGCTAGCAGCCTGCTTGACTCTGTGGTTGATAAAATGCCTCGCTCTCTCAATGGCACTAGGCCTTCTAGTGCCCTTCCAGTACAATCTAGTGATGATGGTGGACCAAAAGAAAGCTACTTTCAGATATAGCTGCTGCAAGTGTTCCATATCAGATAAGATTCTGGCCAACAATATCTTCTTAGGGTCTTGCCCCAGATTATTTCCTCCTAGTTGAATTATCACAACGCTGGGCAAGGCTTCTTCCATTGTAATCTTACACCATATTTCCCAAAATTGAAACCATCTAAAACCTGGGAAACCAAAAGAATGAACTGTCCACCGGTTGTTATTGAAAGAACTTGAGTGACCAACCGGGAGGGCCAAGAATGCTCTCTGAATAAAAGAATGGCCCAAGAGCCAAATCACCTCCTTCCCTGCAACAGAAATAAAAAATATAATGCCTGATATATGACAAAAAGGCATCAGCGATCCACCTTCCTGTTTTTTGAATGACCTTCACAGACTGCCCTTCCATGGCCAAGTCTGAGGTATGACCAATCTGAAAGGAATGGGAGGAGTAACCTTGTTGTTGAATTCCTTTCTCTGCCAAGACCTGCCTGAGAAATGTGTTAATCTCTTATAGGTTAAAAGGTCTCCCAGAGTCCCACATGAAAACCAAGCCTGACCTTTTCTCTAAGGGGGTAATATTAAATAGCAAACTAACCTGGTGCACTGGGCAAGTGACTAGCCCACTGTCTTGTTCAGACGCACCTGCTGACCTTTACTAACTTGATCAATCTTGGATTTTTTCAACCAAATCATGACAAAACTCCCTGTGGATGACAAGATCCTTCCAACAAAGGTAAAGGAGAATTTAATTGGCCTGTAAAGTACCTGCACATAAAGAGGTGAACAAAGTGGCTATAGAGACAAACAAGTGAAATACACCAATGGTCCTGTAAAGACCATGAGTAACAAGGGGAAGCAGTTGTCCCCCAATAGGTTTTTTGGGAAGGTCCCTGCATGTTCTCTAGGCCCTTAAGTGTCCTTCCTATAACCCAATGTCCTGACACCACCTGAGGCCCAAAAAATGCTCCAACCATCCTAAAGCTGCCAAGTGTACTCTGAGAGTTTTAGGTGAATTCCCCACTGTAGACCTAGCCACTAAAAATTATAGCAACCACTGTACTCTCCATGGTCTGGGTCCAGGGATCAAAGACCTGAAGAATGTCTTGAAAACTTGGAGAGATGATGATTAAGCTTTCCTAGTACTGCTGGCCAAAGAATCTGCCAAACAGATAATGCTAGTCTTCTCCAATTAGCCAGACTCCCACAGGAACTGGGGTACCCTTTGGATCTGAATGCTTGGCGAAACCTGGCAAACTGAAACCGGGAAAGACTATCAGCTATAGGATTAAGATGATCAGGGACATAAACACATGAAAATGACAAATTAATCTGTAAACTCAGCAAAACTAAAAGCCTGATGACTGAGTGGAGCCACCTGGACCTGGAAGAAAGTTTTTTGAGTGTGTGAACTGTTGCAATATTATTTGAGTGAAAAATTATCCTCTTGTCATGTAATCTGTCCTTCCATAATAACACTGCCACCCAGTTTATGGAAACATGATGTCCCTCCTCCTTTCCATGGAACAGCTTTCCGGCCAACTTTCAGAAAACCAGCTACCCATAAAATAACCCACCGTACCACCCCCCACCCCCCACCCCCCAGCAGCATCAGTAAAAAGCTCAAGGTTAGTGGTTGTGGTCCAAAGGAACTGCCAAAAAGAAACTCCATTAAACTGGCTCATGAATGTAAACCATAACCAAAGGTTCTATTTAATCCATGTGGAGAACCTGACCTGGTGGTGCTTGGGCCTATTACCTTTCAACACGTCGGACACGGAATGTAGGAGGTTTCTGCCTGGAGAAACCTCCCTACAGGCAAAATTCAATAAACAGTGTGCATGATGTCTCCTACCCATACTTTGCTAGAACACAAAAATCTCCACTTTGGCTACTGGAGTTGTTGCAGTTTGGGCGGAAGAAGCTTGAAGGAGTTATTAGTGGTGTCTATTTCTAAGCCCAAGAAAGTCAGGACTTGGCTTGGCCCCTCTGACTTGTTGTCGACCAAGGGTACCCCCAACTCACTGCAAAACTGCGTAAAAATAGACATCCCTTGCAAACCACCATGCTGACCCTCCCCCACTATCAACAAATCATCTAGGTAGTGTACTGCTGACTGGTGGGGGGCTCATTTTTGCCAACACCAATGTAAAGCTGTCCTAAATATTTCAAACACTGCACAAGCTATAGAATACCCCATTGGTATTGCAGTGTTGAAAAATATCTTCTCATTGAACTGAAAACCTAAATAAGGCCAATTCTCTTGCCTCACAGGGAGAAGACAGAAAGCAGATTGGATAGCCAACTAACAGAGCCAAGGGTCTGTATAGCCCATCATAACTTCCGCTGCCTGATCCAGAGAAGAGTAGTGTACCCTGGTCAGTTTGGTGTCAGTAAAATCACTGAATGAAGCCCCTGCTGGGTGAGATAAGTGATGAATCAATCTGAACTCACCCTTCTGTTTCTTGGGAACCAGGCCAATTGGGGAAATTTTAAATAAAACACATGGAGGGGATGAAAAGGGGCCAATTATCCTACCAAATCATCTCTCTTTCTCTATTAACCTGGCAGCAATGTGTTTGTGTCCTTTGACAGATGACAAATTGTTAACTAACTTGGAATCTAATGGGGCTGTGGAGTGGATTGGAAAGCCTATGTAAAAAACCTTTAATAAGGGTGGCTGCTGCTTTGATCCAGGTAATCTGCTAGCAAATAGGATAACTTATCTACACAAATGGGGGAATAAGCCTAATGTGGCACATTCGGGTCTCCTCTCAGTGCCCCCCCTGTGTCCATGAAAAGATGGCTTGGCACGAAAGGAAGGGTTGTGCTCCATACCACTCTCTTCATTTGTCTGAGATGTAGAAAAATTCCACCTGTCCTTAGGCAACAATCCCCAGCATCTGGAAACAGGATGACCCTTCCCACTTCCTGAACACAAGTGGTTATATTTGCAAGAGGGCCAGACACATTTTCCCTGATTGACTGCCCATCAAAATCTTATATATTTTGTATTAGCAGCCCCTCCCTTAATGCCCATAGGTGCCTCATTGTCCATCGTGGCACTAAGCCATATGTCAGGGTATCTAGACTCCCACCAAAGGGAACTACTGAGGGCTTTCAGCAGCTCTGATCATACTTCAGCTGCTCCAAACCTCCTTTCACATGGTGGCTTCCCTTATGGCTAAAAAGTAAGCTAATAAAGACAGTACTTGGGTGGGATCCTTCTCAATGATTACACTCATAAATATCACAAAACCCAGAGACCAACTATTCCAGTTCATCACAGGTGTCCTGACTGATGCCTTCTTCCCAGTGGCTGCTAAGGCTGCCATCAGGTCCTTGTTGGACATGTTATCAGCGTCCAGTATGCGCTTTATACCCTCATTGTCTACTAGATTGAAGATTTCTACAAACTCCCTTTTTATAATCTTATCTTTGACCTTAGAGGGAACATGTGTTGTGATGTGAGAGCCAGGTGATTTGGAATATCTGAAGCTGAGGGTGGCTATGGAGGACAGGAATTGGGGAATAAACTTAACTGACTGGGATGGGACCTGCCTCTCTGATCCCATAACCTCCTCAGATAGCCTATGTAAGTTGGGTAAAGGTAACTGCACCACCTGGTCATCATCAGTACCTGCTCCCACCCCCAGACCCAAAGGTGTAGTGGCAGTAAAGTTTCTCTCTATGGCTAAGTCAGGCAGGCTAACTCTACCCTCTTTAGGCAAAGAATTTATAAAGTCATCTAAACAATTATCAGTAGATTGACCCTTACCTCTAATATCAAGCATTGTAGCCCCTACAGAAACATTATATTGAACTTCTGTAGCTGTATCAGATGAGCAGGAAGGGGTAACCTTTTGGCTGGAGGTGTCTCTGACTGCCTTTTTCTGAGCCTTCATAGCTGGAGCTAGTCTCATAGTTGCACCTTCTTCAGGATTCATCAAAGGTTTCCTCCTGGAATTCAGGCTTTGTTAAGCCACCCCTGGCCATTTCTAAATCAGTTAGCAAGTCTTGTGCTTCCTGCAATAAATGCAACCATATCTCTTTAATGGACTGCACTGTGGCTGAACCTGAAAGCTAGAAAAAACTAACACCGGGAATAATGCACACACAAAAAAAGGGGGGGGGTCTAATCAACTAAGAGTCATATAAAGATGTCCTTCAAGGATGCATCTGCAGTCCTAACAAATGGGTTGTCCTGTCGTCAGGCAGCCCTTCGGTCGGCCGGATTCCAAAGTCTGGGTCTGGCCTCGGCTGGTGTCGCACTTCACCCGACATCATCTCTGCTGGTCTTCGGGTATAAAGGCATCAGCCGACGCCATTTTCCTCAGTCTTTCTTGCGCGTGGCTCAAGCAGAAGCTGTTCGCAAGTGCCGGTCGGTCAGATCCAGAGATTACTACTACCGAATACTACTTGAAGACTTCTAAAAGCTAAGTACCCCGTTGGGGACTCTTTCTTGCCTCAGCCGATGTCAGAAAAAGTGAATAACTGTTTAACTTGTGGGAAACAAATACCTCATAAAGATTTCCACTCTTACTGCTTACCTTGTTTAGGCCCAGACCACGACGTAGCAGCCTGTTTAGCCTGTGCTTCCTTCAACTGACGAATGCTTAGGCGTCGGTCGGAGTTTGCTGAACAGTTTTTCGGCTCAGATTTTGCGTACATTATGCCGTCGGATCCTCCGACTTCTCAAATTGTTAAGAAACGCAAAGGAAAAGACCGACACCCGCGGTCCGCGGTTTCGGCCGAAACCACGGTTAAGCAAACCGCGAGTGTCTCGGTTTTGGCCGAAACCGAGCAAACGGGTCAATCTTCAGCCGAATCCATGACTACTACCGAGGCTCCTGCTACCCTAGTTGAATCGGCCTCTGAAGTTTTTGCCTATTAATGTGGTTCCTCTAGAATTATCGGACACCATCCCTTTGGATGTCTCTACCCCAGCACGTGGTGCTGCTAGGCTTCCTGCAGCCATGTCTATAAAGGCCTTTGCCAGGGCTAAAGCAGCCAAATCTGCTAAATCTGTGCCTGTTAAGCCCCCCTCACACAGGCCCAGTTCCAGTTCTCAAATGCTTACTCTGGCAGAGGATCTCATCTCTTTAATAAGGGGATCCCAGTCTCACCCAGACAGGGCCTCTCAGCCTCCAGAAAAGAGACCTAGAGCAGAGCCCCCTGAGCCAGTGTCCTCAGATGATTCTTCTGATGATTCAGACAATACAGACCATCCAGAGGCTCCTTTTTCTACTTATGAAGATTCCGATGCTGAAGAATCTATTCCTTCTGCCTCTCCACCAGAGGAATTTTCCTTTGGGGAAACCTTACATGCCATGAGAGAACAATTCCAATGGCAGGGACAAGATTTCTCTGATTCAAGAAAAGGCTTAGGACCTTTCTACATTTACCGCAACATAGGCCCTTAGCTATACCTCCAGTTCTTCCTGTTGTGGATGATGCATTTAATGATGTTTGCACTGCTCCTGTTACTTTACCTCCAGCCCCTGCCAAGCCCGATAGGTTTTACAGGGTACCGGACACTCATCACCACCTATACAAGGCTCCCCTTGCAGATCCTGAGACTATCTCCCAGGGGCCTAAGGCAGTAGCTTCGACCTCAGCAAAAAAACCTCTCCCTTCTGAAAGGGAATCCAGGTCCTTGGAGAGATGGGGTAAAAAAGTTTACACCCTTGCTACTCTCTCAGCTAGAGCTTTGAACTGTCAGTTTCATATGATCCAATACCAAGAGTTTATGCTTGATCAGTTAACTAAGAAACTGTCCTCTGATGATTCCTTAGATAAGAAATATGTTTTAGAAATGGTGAATAACATTCAGCAGGTTAGTAACCATTCTTTAAAATGTGGCTATGATGCACTGGAGGCTTCATTTAGATCAGCCATGACTGGCACAGTTATAAGAAGGCATGCATGGTTGAAAGAACAGGTCTTGCCGGATCATGTTAAAGCAAAGCTATTAGATGCTCCTATGGATAAGGTCAGTCTATTTGGTTCTCCTGCCCAGCAAGTAATGAAGAAAATGGAAGAGAAGGCAAAATCTGTACAAACAGTTAAAGATTTCTTACAGGTTCAGCCCCCAAGGTTTAGCAGGAACTGGCCTTCCAAAAATTGGTCCTTTCCAGACTCCTCTAAATCTCAGAGAGGCAGGAATAGACGTTCCAGAGGCAGAAATCAATCCAGAGGAGGTGCCTACAGAGGACGCCAGTGGCAAGGCAATAACCAATGAGGCACAGACACAACCACTGCCACTGCAACAGGACGATCACAGTGACTTGGCTCTGACACCGCCTACCAGGGAACAAATAGCAGCACCCTTAGGCGGAAAGTTAGCCTTATTTTCAAAAAATTGGCACTATATCACAAGAGACAAGTGGATTTTACAAACTATAGACCAAGGCTACAGGTTTCATTTCCACACCTTACCAGTAAAAAGAGGAATGCCAAACCTACCTCCAAATCAAAAACAGAAGCTCTAAAACAGATAGCTCAATTAACAAAGATGAGAGCTGTGGAAAGGGTACCACCTACAGAACAGGGCAAAGGATTCTACTCCAGACTCTTCCTAGTACCAAGAAAAGAGAAAAGTTGGAGACCTATTCTAGACCTGTCCGCCTTAAACACATTCATCATTGTTCCAAAATTCAAAATGCTGACCCTACAGCAACTTCTTCCCATGCTGGGCAAGGAGTGTTGGCTGGTAACTCTAGATCTCAAGGAGGCATACCTGCACATCCCCATACGACCAAATTGCAGAAGATACCTCAGATTTCTTGCAGGATCAGAGCATTATCAATTCTCAGCATTGCCCTTTGGCTTATCTACTGCCCAGAGTATTCACAAAATGCCTGGCATCAGTAATCGCTCATTGCAGGCTACAGGGAATCCAAATTTATCCATACCTGGACGACTGCCTGATACAAGCGGACAACAAAAGCAAGCTGACAAAAGACTTACAAAGAGTCATTTGCTTACTACAAGCCCTGGGATACACAGTCAATTTAAAAAGTCAAGACTGATACCATCCCAAACAAGAACATTCTTGGGTGCAGAATTGGACACAGTAAAACAGATGGCATTCCTAACTGCAGAAAAACAAGAACAACTCCTCTTTACTTCTTGGCATTAACAAAGCAGAACAAACTAACAGCAAGGAAAGTACTGCAGGCCTTGGGCTTCATGGCATCATGCATAATCCTGGTCCCCATGCCAGACTACATATGAGAAAGCTACAGTGGTACCTAAAGAATTTATGGTCTCAACACAGGCACAGCTTAGAAACCGAAATACCACTAATCCCATGCCTGAAACAAGAGTTCCTATGGTGGGCTCAAGCATGCCAGTCAAACCCAGGCTTGCCCTTCCACAACTTTCAAGCAAGCCAAACCATCACAACGGACGCCTCAGACCTAGGTTGGGGCACACATGCTGGACAAATGCATACAAGGATTATGGACTCCAGACCAGCTGCACCTGCACATAAATCAAAAAGAAATGCTGGCAGTAAAACTAGCAATCCAGAATTTCAGACCATTCCTCAAAGAAGGCCATTTAATGATAAGGACAGACAACACCACAGTCATGTGGTACATCAACAAACAGGGAGGCACTCATTCATACCCCTATGCCGAATGACTCTGGACCTATGGAATATGGCTCTGAGCTACAACATCCAGTTACAGGCAATATTTGTACCGGGAAAAGAAAACATCCTAGCAGACATGTTAAGCAGAACTACCTCGGATGCTCACAAATGGATGCTACACCCGGACATCTTCAAGGCCATCACAAAGAAATGGGGAATGCCACAAATAGACCTATTCGCATCCCCACTCAATCACCAGCTCAAGAAATTCTGCACAAGGACATACCACCCACTTGCATGGAAGGTGGACTCTCTATCCTTCAGTTGGAAAGGCCTGACAGCATATGCATTCCCACCTCTTCCTTTGATGCACAAGGTACTACTGAAAATCAAAGAGGAACGTCCAAGGATAATTCTGATAGCTCCAAATTGGCCAAGACAACACTGGTATCCATTGCTGAGGAGCATGTCTCGGGGAGAACGTGGACACTACCCCTGATGCCTTTGATGTTAACTCAGAACGACTACAACATCATGCATCCAAACCTAAAAACTCTGCAACTGACTGCCTGGAACATTACATAACAGCAACTAACCCAGATTTATCCCAAAGGGTTAAAGACATTATCCTTGAGGCCCGCAGACCTTCAACAAGAAGGAACTATGCAGGAAAATGGAAAAGGTTTGTCATTTGGAGTACTGAAAGAGGAAAAGATGTGTCAAAGATAGATATTGCTAACATCCTGGAGTACTTGGCAGAGCTTCTCCATACAGGCCTGTCCTATTCCTCCATCAAGATACATGCATCAGCTATTTCTGCAGAATACAGCTTCGATCCCCCTGTCTTCTCACATCCTCTACTCAGGCAGTTCCTCAGAGGAATCAAGAATGTAAAACCTCCTAGGAAACCACCATTACCAACATGGGACTTGAACTTTGTGCTAGAAAAATTGACACTCCCTCCATTTGAACCAGCAGCAACAGCAGATCTTCAACACCTATCCTGGAAAACTGCTTTCCTACTGGCAATTACTTCAGCAAGAAGGGTTTCGGAACTACAGGCCTTAATGGCAGTACAACCCTTCCTAATCTTCCATCAAGATAGAGTGTCCATGAGAACTAAGCCTACATTTATGCCTAAGGTGGTATCCAGAGTGTCTCTAAACCAGGCAATCCACCTACCTACCTTCTTTCCCAATCCACAGAACAGGGGGGAAAGACTGCTGCATACCTTGGATGTACATAGACAGTTGCGCTACTACCTGGACAGAACCAAGGGCAATAGAAAAACTGACCAGCTTCTAGTAGCTTATGCAACAGGAAGGGAAGGAAAAGCAATTTCCAAACAGACAGTCTCCAAGTGGATAGGAAATTGCATAAGATTCTGTTACTCCTACCATGGAAAGCAAATTCCACAGAACATAAGACCTCACTCTACAAGGGCTACAACCACTACCACAGCTTTCTTACGAGGAGTGGCTACCAAGGACATTATTGAGGCGGCTACTTGGACCTCCGTGCATACATTTGCCAAGCATTACAACTTACCTCTATACTCTAGATCCCGAGCAGGGTTTGCCACTGCTGTATTGCAAGGGATCCTAACTACACCATAATTCTTCTTCCTCCTCCCCTAGTTTGGCTATGGTATTCTACCCATTTGTTAGGACTGCAGATGCATCCTTGAAGGACATAGTACAGTTTTGTACCTACCATAAATGTAGATGTCCGAACAGGATAGCATCTGCAGTCAGGATTACCCACCCTCCTTCCCTCTGTGGTACTCCTAGGGTATTTACCCTCCTTATAGCTAGCTAGG